>NC_092726.1:2070387-2085387 GCF_047496885.1 Scyliorhinus torazame
GTCACCAAGTGGTGGACGGAGGAACCTGTCTCCAGGGCTGCTTGCAACACGCCACACAACGCACAAAACCGTTTATAGATACAGTGCAACGAACAGGATGAAGGATTATGTCATAAACACATTTTAAATCAACACGCACGGTTCTCATTCTTAATCTATGTCTCGCTAAGATTTATATATCTCTTTGGCACTTGTTGAATCATAATATTCTTAAGGCAAAATGGGCACGGGTAAAGAATCCATGCTGTGAGTGCAAAGTTTCTGCACGGCACACACTCTAACTCTGGTAAGAGAGGGCGGATAGCTCTGGATTAGTGCAGCAGACAAGTGATCCATCAGTCAAGTGCATCAGCAGCCCCCTCCCGATCTTTAACAGGCAAAAACCCTTTGCATATTCTTCCCAGAGCATCGCAATGCACAGGTGGGGGAATGTCCCCTTCAGTTAACAATACATATATTTGAAAATGCCTCCAATAACATGTTTTTAAAAAAAAAAGACAAGAAAGAATCCTGGAGATTAAAGTCAATGAATGAATGATGTCAGATTTTGATCCCGCCAAGGACGATGACGTTACGGGGGCAAGGGCTGTTCAATGATGGGTTGTTAGGTTTAGGACTGGGTGAGCTGCTGGGTAAGACAAAGGGTGACCACTGGCTTCCATTACTGGCCAGTAACACCCACACCGCCTGCTCGGTCCTGGGCCAGTCATTTCCTGGACCACTCGGCCGTGCATTGAAGCTCGTTCAGTCCTGAGCCTGCAATCAGAGATCCGCCCAGCTTGAGGCAAATCTGTGATGCTAAACAACCGGGGGGATTGGGAACAGCATTCAGATACAACGCCAAACTCTGGAATCACTTCGGATCACAGGCAGCAAAGGAACCTTCAATAAATAATGAGGACAGACACTGATCTGGCAGAAGTGATTCGCACTGTATTTCACTGAAATCTGAGAGCGGGCGTACGGGATGTGTTGGGGTTCGCGATGCTAAATTGCCCCTTCGTGTCCAACGGTTAGGCGGGGTTACGTGGATAGGGTGGGTGAGTGGGCCTAGTGTCATGGAAATGTCCCTTTAAGAACTTTGTTTGTCTTCTCAAATGGCTGCGGTGATGTCACTGTGTGGGTGGAGCTGGGCTGTGGCTCTGAGCTTTAGTTTCGGTTTAGACAATTGGAAGCTGTATTCAGACTGCAGGGATCTTGGAGTCTCTCTCTCTCTGCATGTTAAAAAGGTGTCTCCAGATCGCTTCATAACCTCAAAGTAATAACTGTGTTCTGGAAGCAATTCAAACCTACTGCTTTGTGGGAAAAGGGTTTGTCTGATTTATGGATGTTGTTACTTGAGTGAAATGGTAAAGGGAAGTTATTAAAGGTTAAATATAAAGTACTGTAGCTGTGTGGGGGATTTATGTTTGTAGTTGATAAAATGCTTACTGTGTGTGTTTATAAAATGTTAGCTGAATTCGTAGAATAAGCCCACATGCATTTTTTTTTTTACTTTTAAAAATAAATTTAAAGTACCCAATTATTTTTTTCCAATTAAGGGGCAATTTAGCGTGGCCAATTCACCTCGCCTGCACATCTTTGGGTTGTGGGGGTCAGACCCACGCAGACACGGGGAGAATGTGTAAACTCCACACGGACAGTGACCCAGGACCGGGATTTGATCCCGGAGGCAGCAATGCTAACCACTGAGCCACCGTGCTGCCCTAGCCCACATGCATAACACCTTGTGCTCCTCATCGCTAAAATCTATAAACAGTTATAGGTCAGGTGAGCTCCATGATATACTTTGGTGTGCTCTAAACCTTGGCCCACAACACTGGGTAGGGCGCTCTTTCAGAGGGTTGGTGCAGACTCGACGGGCCAAATGGCCTCCTTCTGCATTGTAGGGATTCCGTGATCATCGACTCCACTTTGACGCTGAAACAACAATCTGGGATAAGGTTGCATAGGGAGAGGAGAGAGACGCACGCATTGGTCACCTGCACTTGTGCGGGAGACGGGTGACCTGTTCTGTCTGCGGGAGATGCACATCTCTGGGAATGGACTGGGAAGGTGGTGTTCCAACATGACAGTGTGCGGTGCAAGGGAGCACACCGGGGAACGAGGAACTTTAGAAGCAACATCTGTATAAACTGCTCCACAGGGTAGGGCTGCTTTACTGTGTCAGCGGCACCATGGTTATTTCCCTTTCTCCTTTGTTTAGGATGTGGGCGTCACTGGGCCAGCATTCGTTGCTCATCCCGAATTGCCCTCGAATTGAGTGGCTCTCTGGACTGCTTCAGAGGGTAGTTCAGGATCAGCCACATTGTGGTGGGTCTGGTAGACCAGACTGGGTAAGGACGGCAGATTTCCTCAACTGAGGGACATCAGTCAGCCAGATGGGTTTATAGCACAATCGACGCAGGTTCACAGGCACCATGACTGAGGTTAGCTTTATATTCCAGAGTTATTCATTGAATTTAATTACACAGAATAGTAACTGAGACTTGCTGTTCTTGTTTTTAGACACAGAATGTACGACATAGGGAGATGGACTGCTCAACTGACCAGGTCTACACCAGTGACATGAGCCCCCCTCACATGCCCCCTCCTCTCTCCCTATCGGTCCTTCCTTCCGGGAAAAGTGGGAATTTTAATGTGATCTACCCATGCTCCCCGGGAGCCCCACTATTCCTGACAGCACATTGGAAGTTGGGAATTCCCCAAACTCCTGGCAGTTTCATTGGTAAGTTTCAGAAGAGCTCCTGCCTATAGAAGGCGACTCGAGTTGTTGTGTTCCTGCTTTGAGTGTGGGGTCTGTGTGTGGGATCGGGGGGGGGGGGGGGGGGGGGGGGGGGTGGGGGGTGGAATGTAATTAAAAGTGATCAAAACTGATCTAATTAGGTTTGCACGGGGGAAGTCGGGGGAAGGTAGGATTTTGAGGACAGGAACATTTTCACCCCCAATGGTGACCGAGTTAGGGACAGACATGAAACATGAAGGGGGTCGAAGAACGGGCGGCAGGCTCTCTGGGATAAAGGTGACATTGTTTTCGAAAGCATTCGGTCACCCCAACCACCAGAACGGAACCACAAACGTTGGGTTTGAGCCTCAGTCTGTGGGGCCTATCGTCCCTGTGAAGAGTATGTCCAGCTCCAGTCTCCGGCAGTGAGGTTCAGAGCTTTCCCAACCACACCCGGACTCCCACATTCTGGCAAAACAATAAGTGCTGAGGGAGGGCCGTTCCCGCTCACCTCAGAGACTGCTCCCATCAGACCTAAACCTGCCTGAGCAGCCAACTGTTCAGACACACACATTCATTCAGCATTTATCGAATATAAAAGATTATAAAGTGATTGTGAGAGGTGTCTGGAGTGTGCAGGCCCCAGGCCCGGGCAGGCCCCTCACCCACAGCAGGCCCCAGGCCCGGGCAGGCCCCTCACCCACAGCAGGCCCCAGGCCCGGGCAGGCCCCTCACCCACAGCAAGCCCCAGGCCCAGGGCAGGCCCCTCACCCACAGCAGGCCCCAGGCCCAGGGCAGGCCCCTCACCCACAGCAGGCCCCAGGCCCAGGCACGCCTCTCACCCACAGCAAGCCCCAGGCCCGGGCAGGCCCCTCACCCACAGCAGGCCCCAGGCCCGGGCAGGCCCCTCACCCACAGCAGGCCCCAGGCCCGGGCAGGCCCCTCACCCACAGCAAGCCCCAGGCCCGGGCAGGCCCCTCACCCACAGCAAGCCCCAGGCCCAGGGCAGGCCCCTCACCCACAGCAAGCCCCAGGCCCAGGGCAGGCCCCCTCACCCACAGCAGGCCCCAGGCCCAGGGCAGGCCCCTCACCCACAGCAGGCCCGGCAGGTCCCTCACCCACAGTTTTTTGGCGGTTAAACAAAGAGCTTGCTACAAACAAGGCTCATTTTGGTGCATTTCTTCTTTGAAGTGATTCTGTTTTACTCCAGAATGAGAGCCTTCCTTTGGTTAAATGTTTGTTTGGAAACTTCCCTCTTTCGTGTCGGAATGGGCTACACAGTCGTTTCGCTTTTCCACAAGCTGGTGTTTATAGAGGGGTTTCCATCGGGGCCAAAGAGACTTATATCGTACTTGCTTCCCTTTAGCGAGCCATTTTGGTTGGCCATGTTGAGTGGGTAAGATCTCCTCTTGACGTCCTTCTCGAAGGGGCTGGGGTGTTTCAGGTTGTCCGGCTGGAGCTGCATTGCAGGACTCTGCCAGGGCCTTGGTGGGGGCTGCTAGTGTCACTCCCCTCCGAGGGGGTGGCGCTGGCCTCTTGCTGGCCAGCCCCTCCCCCTGCGCCGCCCCCGCTCAGCTGACTGGCCCGGCTACTCGGGCAGCTCTCCGGCTGGCTGCCGTTCTCGCTGGAGGCTGCCTCCGAGGCGGCCCCCCTCAGGGCTTTTAGCCGGTGGTGCTTGCCGTCCCGGTGCCGCTTAGTCCTGGCTTTGTGGCTGCGGCTGGCCCCCGGCCCGCTGTGCCCGCACGGCTGGACCTCCGTCGTGTCCGGTTCGGGCTCGTCGCAGAGCGAAGTCGATTTGGGGCTGTAGTCCCTTTGGTTGAGGGCGGCCTGGAGGTTGGTCACCTTGCACTGCCCAGCGACGGAGTGGTTGCTGCCAAGTGTGGACGACCTGTTGGAATGCGGGGCCTCAGGATTGCAGCCTGGCAGCCACAGCTGGGGACCCTGGCTCCCGACAGGACCAGGGGCGGCCGGGCGGTTGCAGGGTAACCAGGGCCTGCAGACGTCCTGCCGCTTCAGGCAGTGATGGATCGACACCAAGAGGCCCAGGCCGACCGCGGCCACCCCGTACAGGCAGCTGAACAAGACACTGAAAGACTGTCCCTGGGAGACGGCGAGAGCCCCGAAGATCCAGAGGGCCACAAAGAGGAACTGGGTAGATATCAGCGCCCAGAGCTGAGCTTCCAGGGAATACTCATTCTCGGTGGCCAGGGAGGGGCTCCCGGAGCTGCAGGAGGCTGATCCCGAGTCGGTTAGCTGGACCCCATTGGCCGCCAGCTGCTGGTCTCCCTCCGGCGAACCTTGACCTTCCGCCTTGCTCCGTGGGTAACAACGCAGATGCAGGGCAGCGCACAGGAAGTAAATCCAGCTGACAAGCACCGTGAATCCCGCTGGCACGTAGAACGCCCCCAGGCTTGGCTTCCAGGCCAACCAGCAGCTTTAGAGAGTGGAAGAAAGACAACAGTTAATATATTTGTCCCAGAAATGCAGGCCATGGGGATATATACATATATAATTAGACACCTTATATATGGGGTGCCCTCCACAATATCTCTTTCCTCTAAATACAGCAATGGTGAGTGCGCCGCATGAGTGTCCCTCCCTCCCTCATCTCAGCGGGTCACAAGGTTGAAATGGGGCTTGTTCACTGACCCTGAATAAATACATTTATTACACTCTGAATATTTCATAACGAGTTATAGAAAATGCTGACTTGTTTATATATTAATAAAACTATCAACTTCAAATGCTTAAAAACAAATTAATCTTTACACTCTGGACGCTGCGGGAGCGCACGGCTCCCACCGTCAATGTTGTGAGCAATGAGGGCGGCGCAGTGGTTAGCACTGCTGCCTCACGACGCCGAGGACTCGGGTTCAAACCCGGCCCCAGGTCCATTCTCCCCGTGTCTGCGTGGGTCTCCCCCCCCCCCCCAACAACCCAACGATGTACAGGTTGGTGGATTGGCCACGCTAAATTGCCCCTGAATTGGAATAAAAAGAATTGGATATTCTAAAAATGTGAGGCAATCAGCAGGCCCCTCACTTCACTCGCCCTGGCTTCACGTGCAAATCACTTCAGTCAAACCGGTCGGGAAGAAAACGACAGGGACGGGACTCAGCGGAACGTGGAAACCCTGCACGGTCAACAACATGTCTTGTAGGCCGCACTCAGATCCCTGATGGGATGCACCTGGATCGCAGGCCACAGGTTGTCCGTCACTGGACTAGATGCCTCCCCACTGTCACCCACTCTTAGCCCCACCCATGTGCACCCACTTTGCAATAATAGAAGCTGACATCATGACCATTCAGTCCATCATGAACTCTCTCGACCTTCGATCTCATTCGTCCCACTCTTCCCTCAGCCCTGCAAACGGCTTTCCAAGTATTTATCCAACTCCCTCCTGAGCCAGTCTACTTCCACCGTGCCTGCAGGCAGCAAGTTCTCCACCACAACAAGTGGCTGCCTGAATGGAGAGGGGTCAGTGATCCTGGAGGATTCTGGACCAGGAGGGAAGGGAACTCGCCCCCAAACAGCAGCGAGGTTCAAGAAGGCAGCTCACCACCACCCTCGCCAGGGCAATTGGGGATGGGCTGGCACATCGCATGACAGAATTAACTGAGGCACTGCTGGGCCGGGAGCGATTGGGGTCAGCAAGCACAGGGAGAGATGAACATAACGTGCATGAGTCAGGAGACAGATAGCAGACTTTTGTTCCTGTTCTTTGAAAATTCATTCAGAGGACATGGACACCGCTGACAAGGCCAGCATTTACTGCCCATCCCTAATTGCCCTTGAACTGAGTGACTTGCTGACTGTGCGGCACGGTGGCACAGTGGTTAGCTCTGTTGCTTCACAGCTCCAGGGACCCGGTTCGATTCCCGGCTTGGGTCACTGTCTGTGCGGAGTCTGCACGTTCTCCCCGTGTCTGCGTGGGTTTCGTCCGGGGGCTCCGGTTTCCTACCACAAGTCCCGAAAGACGTGCTGTTAGGTGAATTGGACATTCTGAATTCTCCCTCTGTACCCGAACAGGCTCCGGAATGTGGCGACTAGGGGATTTTCACAGTAACTTCGTTGCAGTGTTAATGTAAGCCTACTTGTGACAATATTAAAGATTATTGTTCCTCATGAGGGAGATTGTCAGCCACATCGCTGTGGGTCTGGAGTCACATGTAGGCCAGACCAGGTAAGGGCGGCAGATTTCCTTCCCTGAAGGACCTTAGTGAACCAGGCAGATTTCCGACCCTGCACAGCTTTAGGTTGTGGGGGCGAGACCCACGCAGACACGGGGAGAATGTGCAAACTCCACACGGACAGTGACCCAGAGGCGGGATCGAACCCGGGACCTCGGCGCATCACCCCGGGTCTGTGCATTACTGGTCCGGTGACGATACCGCTCCGCGACATGCCAGTCCGCTGTTTGCAGAGTGAAAGGTCAGCATTGGGATGTTACAACGTTGACTGCATCGGTTCAGCGGTTGGAAAGCACTTCGTGATGTGTGGCGGTTGTGAAATATATAAAATACAAAGACTATCTTCATTTGGAATGGACCGAATTACAATTACAGGAGCTCGTTTTTAATCCTGGTACAAAAAGAAAAACTTAACGATCCATTCAAAGGAAGAGAGTTTGCATTTGGAAAAGTGCAAAACCAATAATGGTTGGATCTGAGTTCACACATTCCACTCCTCAAACAGACAGCTGGTCCTTGGCTGGATACTCACTAAGGGGTGTAGTCGCTGTAATTGTGAAGGTTGACCGCTGCAGTGATCCCACATATAATGAGGGGGATGCCTCCAGCAATGAGATAAAACCTGCATGGAAAAAGGCAACAGGTTGGTGATGCAGACTGAGCCTCCCACACGCACCGCACACACGGCGACTGTGCACACACGGCACCAGCAGCTTCAACAGGAGGACGGCAAGGTCATACAGGAGGTCGCAGTGAGGCCAAACCCCAGGTTCGAAAGCCAGGAAGTTACAGTCAGAAGAAAAACCGAGGGCCACGAGGATTGAGCCACACACAATGTTCGAGGATTTGATACAGAGTTTGAGCAGAAGATGGTACGATGGACTTTTAATGTCAATAATATTGGCACCTCACGATGAGGAAGAGAGGGTTGACAGCATTTTTGGAGAGTTATTGATGAAAATGTTATCAATCAGATAACGAAAGGTTACAATGTGGAGAGAGGTCGGTTGGCGAGAGAGACTTTTTCTTGTGATCTAACTAGGAGGGTGGGAAAGGTGTCAGAAGAGGACTCAAGCCATTGGCCAACGTCCAAGCTGAGAGAGAACGAGAGTTCTTGAGATAATAATAACTTCTTCTTACTCTTTGCAAGAAGACGATTGACTGACCGCACCAGTTAACATGGGGATGACCAAATGACTACGGGTAGCAGCAGCAGATTGGTGGGCTGTTAATAGATCTGAAGAAAGCGTCTTTGAAGAATATAGAGGAACGTGATCGTGTTGGTCCCACTGACAGGCGGGGCAAGGTGGGGGTGGACTGATTCAGCTCTCGCACAGGTGGAGGCCTGGACAAAGTGTCCAACCTGAAATCCTGGGACAGTGTGGGACTGGATGGGGAACAGAAAGAAAATCAGAAGTGGTGAGTCAATGGAGGAAGAGTGAGAGGGTCAGCTTCCAACAGCACAGGGAAGGAAATCAAGAGGAAAGCAGATAGCCAATGGTCTCACTAAGAGGTGATAGTCTCTCGGTCCTTTGGAAGGATGTGACAATCTCTCATTTGATAGGGAACGGCACAATATTTAAAACATTCAGATGTTCACTGACCAGATTCCTTTCCTGTAACGATTCAGATCAACACTCACAAAGTGATTCAGAAATATCTGAAACCACGAGTGTGAAGACTTTATCCTGGCTGAGGAATCGGCCAGTTCATTACAAAGTGCCACATGGTACCTGAGCATTGGACGCTGGGCTGGGGGGGGCAACTCCAGTTCCTGCTGTCGCTGGACCTTCTGCGTCACCTCCTTGTAAATAACTCTCGCCGACACTCCGACCCACAGCAGGGTGGAAAGGGATGAGTAATGGAGAACAATGCCAATCTGTGGAGAGGAGGGGAGTGAGGTTACTGGAGACACCTGGAGCTGAAGGCGAATGGTTCACGACATCGGCCGATGGAGCGGTCAGACAGCAAGAAAGAAAGATGCTGAGGTCCACACAAAGAACCTGTGTTTCTGGAACACCTTTCACAACCTCGGGATGTCCCACAGCATCTCCTATGACAATGTAGGAAGCAGGGCAGCCAGTGCACAGCAAGCTCCCACAGACACCGGGGTGAGAATGACCACACAAGACATTTTAGCGATGTTGATTAAGGGATAAATATTGGGTTGGGTACCAGAGAAACCTCTGCTTCTCTTTGAAGTAGTACCAGGGGATCTTTTACGTCCAGTTGAGAGGACGCAAGAACGTCCTGAAGACTGGTCCTAGACTCGAAACGTTAACTGGGTTTTCTTTCCACAGAAGCTCCCAGGCCAGCCGAGGCTTTTGGTGCCGTGTTTGCGGGACACAAATGGAGATTGCAAGGCTGATGGTTTGTGCAGGTCAGTGCCACACAGACAGCTCAATTCAGAAACTCCGTCTGGGATGTACACTCACCACTTGGCAGATCAGACCGTACTCTGTGCGGTTGATACCCCCGGCGAACACAGCACACGTCATAGAGATGTGAAACCAGAGGTTCAGCAACATGTGCCAATTCTTCCTGGAGATTCGGATGGTGCTGGAATAAGCAGCAAGGTTATGATATTAAGTCACACATGGAAACAGAGCACTTTTATCAACCCCCCCTCCCCCAACCGGCCGTCCTTACCGGGCCAGACCGGGTAAGGGTGGCAGATTTCCTTCCCTAAAGAGGCATCAGTGAAGCAGCTGGGTTTTTTCAACAATCGATGATCGCTTCACAGCCACTGTTACTGAGACTAGCTTTATCCCCCAGATTTACTCATTGAATTAAAGTTCCGCAGCTGCTGTGGGATTGGAACCCCTGTCCCCAGAGCATTAGCCTCTAGATTACTAATCCAGTCATTACTACGACGTCACCCCCGAAATAGTCCAGCCTGCACTAGATTTCTGACACATTTGCAATGGGGGACAATGGCTTATCTCAGACTGGCAATGTCCTTTACTCTCTAATGTTGCCGATGCAGTGCGGCGCATGGGGAGGGCACCAAGGTGGCTGCCTCGACGAATCTTCTGGAAGGACAGGGGAAGGGAGGTAGATCCCCTCTACCCAGACCAACATGGGCCTTTGGAAGAATGGTACCAGTTTCCCAGGCCTCAAGCCTCTCCTAAGATCCTGGGCTACCAAGCCTCCTTCCGTGCGGAGAGCTTTGCGGAACCTTCCAGCGGGAAGGTGCTCCTGGGAGTAACAGGGTGCAAGTGGCAGGTTCAATGTCGAGCCAGTCCAGGCTGCAAGGAGGCTGGCGTGGGGCACAGGCGCGGGCATGCAGTAGTTGGGCGCAATGGCCTGTTTGTGCACTGCACCTTCTCTGTAACCTCATTACAACCATTGTCTGCTCTGGCCTTGGCACACGGGGGCAGTTGGTAACTTACTTGTGCTTCAGGATGTAGGTAATGATGGCGGAGAAGAGGCAGAGTAAGAGAACAACAGTGCAGGTGTAGATTATAGGGTGCATAGCCTGCATGTTGCCGTGAACTGGGATAGACCGGTTACTTATTTTCTGTAAGGAAAATATAATGAAGGGATAAATGAGACAATGAAATGCAATGTAAACCTCCGCTTTCTTTTGCATTAATCTGGCAAAGACTGATATCTATTCTCCCTCACTAGTTGAGGTGGTTAAGCACCTTCTTAAACCCCTGCAGCCCATGCCACGAAGGAGCCGTTTGCTTGTGAGGACCAGGAACGTAACCCGTGTAGTCGGAACAGCCGAATGCCATTCAGCCCCTCAATCCTGACCCACCACTCAGTTCAATCACTGCCGATTTCTTGGTTTACCCCATCTACCAGTCTTGGCTCTGTCTCTCTTCATCCCCTTCCCAACAGAAACCTCAGTTTTAATCAATCCTCAAACTCCACAGCTCGCCGGCGGAGAGTGTTCCAGATTCCTAGCAGCCTGTATGTAAGGGAGTGCTCTCTGACATCACCCCCAGCAACCTGGCTCCAATTCGAAGCTGATGTTGCCTATCTGCACTTTGACACCTGACACAATAGCTTCCGTCACCTTTAGCACCTCCCGCTTAAACACACGCTCAGCTACTGAACTCAAATGCCAATGAAAGATTGGTGGTATATATCTGAACTGTCATCACAGAGAAGCAGAGGCTGCTCTCACCTTCGAGAGAGAGAGGGAGAGAGAGCTGACTGGTGGTGATTGAACCACACCTCAGGCGAGGGGCGAGGTTGAGAAGGCGGGACCTTCGTGGAAAACCTCAGCCGGTACGGGGATTGAACCCCCGCTGCTGGCCTCACCAACCAGCCGTCTGGCCCACTGAGTCTCATAACTTACTATTCCATGAATAACAACGCAGAGATATATTTAATCTTCATCAGTGTCACCAGTGGGCTTACATTAACACTGCAATGAAGTTACTGTGAAAAGCCCCTAGTCGCCACATTCCGGCGCCTGTTCGGGGACACAGAGGGAGAATTCAGAATGACCAATTCACTTAACAGCACGTCTTTCGGGACTTGTGGGAGGAAACCGGAGCACCCGGAGGAATCCCACGCACACACGGGGAGAATGTGCAGACTCCACACAGACAGTGACCCAAGCCGGGAATCGAACCCGGGTCCCAGGCGCTGTGAAGCCACAGTGCTAACCACTGTGACACCGTGCCTCCCAGCTGGTGGTGGGGCTTGAGCAGGTTACAAAGATGGGGAGGAGTGAGGCCATGCAGGGTTTTGGGAGAATTGTAATATTGAAATGAAGGCGTTCCCAGAGGAGGAGCCAATCCACAATCACAGATGGGCGTGCTTGCTGGCGAGTTCGGATATGGGCTTCGGGATTAGCTGATCAATAATCTCAGGCGGGATGCGAAGATTTAAACAAGGGAGCCCCACACATTAGCCTCTGCGATAGAATGACAAAATCCCAAACATGTTCTCCTCGCTCTGTGCTGACGGTGTACCAATGATGCCCACATTCCCAGCGTCTCCTTACCTTCAGCACAGCGACGTTCCTGAATTGGTGGCACCACAGGGTGGTGATGTTAACCTTGACGTGTGCTATTTGGCATCCTCCTGCTTGCCAGCCTCCCAAGCCATCGAGGAGGTCAAAATCCCAATGGGCTGCCACCTGGTCTTCACCTAACTGCCCGTGTCGGAGAGACACCAGGATGGGGTCAGCGGTCTCGCTCACACCACAACCATCTGAACAGCACCAACACAGAAGGGAAAAAGAACCCAAATTATCCGTTACATTAGCCACAAGACCAACCAATCAGCAGCTTCTCCTGGTCCCACAACCCTGGCCACAACCGAACCGGACCGACCATACGCCCGCCTTGGCTGATCTATTCCCCCCTCCCCACGGGAGCTCAAACACTTCCTGACACTCAGCCTCGATTAACTTAGTCTCGGCCGTGTGTCAGTGCAGAACGGTCAGGGAGTCAGGTTGCTTCAGCGAGTTCTACATTTAAATCTCGGAGACACTTCCTATTGAAATAACGAGCATCCGACACGACTGACTGAATTTGTTTGTTTCACTGACTGTTGCAAATAGTCCCGTCGGGAGTTTCTCCAGCTATAAATCAGGAGCTGACAGAGTGTCTGGATCAGTGTATCAGGCAGAGCCAGTGCCTGTGACAGAAATAGATATCATTGCTCAATAAAATGCAACGCGCGATCATTCTGCAGATACAAGACATTTACTACCCGGTGTGGCAGCTGTTGGAATGCCTGGGAAGTACAGGAGCTTGTTGGTAAATAGGTGACTGGCTGACGCTCAGAGACATAGATACATAGAGAATAGGAGCAGGAGGAGGCCTTTTGGCCCTTCGAGCTGCTCCGCCATTCATCACCATCATGGCTGATCATCCAACTCAATAGCCTGATCCTGCTTTCTCCCCATAGCCTTCGATCCCATTCTCCCCAAGTGCTATATCCAGCCGCCTCTTGAATATATTCAAAGTTTTAGCATCAACTACTTCCTGTGGTAGTGAATTCCACAGGCTCACCTCTCTTTGTGTGAAGAAATGTCTCCTCATCTCTGTCCGAAATGGTTTACCCAGAATCCTCAGATTGACCCCTGGTTCTGGACACACCCATCATTGGTAACATCTTCCCCGCATCTACCCTGTCCAGTCCCGTTAGAATTTTATAAATCTCTATGAGATCCCCCCTCATTCTTCTGAACTCCAGCGAGAACAATCCTAACCGAGTCAATCTCTCCTCACATGACAGTCCCGCCATCCCAGGAATCAGTCTGGTAAACCTTCGCTGCACTCCCTCGAGAGCAAGAACATCCTTCCTCAGAGAAGGAGACCAAAACTGCCACAATATTCCAGGTGTGGCCTCACCAAGGACTTTAACCTTTTCTTTATTTCAGGTTCTGGCCTTGCGTCTCAGGCATTACTTATGTTTGTGTCCTTTCTGTTCCAGATTCACATCAGTCACCGTTCCTTCTTCATCACTACACCAGCTTTCGTTTCTGCCTTTTACTCAGTCAGAGTCTCCCTGCTTCACAATGATTAAATTGAAGGTGTGGCTTGATTGAGCCCTGAGCTCGAGGCAGAGAGGCGGTGGATTCAACGTCCCCCAGGCTGATCGTCCCCGTGTGACACTGAGGGAATGCTGCACTTCCCGAGGTGCAGCCTCCCGGTGTGACACTGAGGGAATGCTGCCCTTCCCGAGGTGCAGCCTCCCCGTGCGACACTGAGGGAATGCTGCCCTTCCCGAGGTGCAGCCTCCCAGTGTGACACTGAGGGAATGCTGCCCTTCCCGAGGTGCAGCCTCCCGGTGCGACACTGAGGGAATGCTGCCCTTCCCGAGGTGCAGCCTCCCAGTGCGACACTGAGGGAATGCTGCCCTTCCCGAGGTGCAGCCTCCCAGTGTGACACTGAGGGAATGCTGCCCTTCCCGAGGTGCAGCCTCCCGGTGCGGCACTGAGGGAATGCTGCCCTTCCCGAGGTGCAGCCTCCCCGTGCGACACTGAGGGAATGCTGCCCTTCCCGAGGTGCAGCCTCCCGGTGCGACACTGAGGGAATGCTGCCCTTCCCGAGGTGCAGCCTCCCAGTGCGACACTGAGGGAATGCTGCCCTTCCCGAGGTGCAGCCTCCCCGTGCGACACTGAGGGAATGCTGCCCTTCCCGAGGTGCAGCCTCCCAGTGCGACACTGAGGGAATGCTGCCCTTCCCGAGGTGCAGCCTCCCAGTGTGACACTGAGGGAATGCTGCCCTTCCCGAGGTGCAGCCTCCCAGTGTGACACTGAGGGAATGCTGCCCTTCCCGAGGTGCAGCCTCCCAGCGTGACACTGAGGGAATGCTGCCCTTCCCGAGGTGCAGCCTCCCGGTGTGACACTGAGGGAATGCTGCCCTTCCCGACGTGCAGCCTCCCAGTGCAGCACTGAGGGAATGCTGCCCTTCCCGAGGTGCAGCCTCCCAGTGCGACACTGAGGGAATGCTGCCCTTCCCGAGGTGCAGCCTCCCGGTGTGACACTGAGGGAATGCTGCCCTTCCCGAGGTGCAGCCTCCCCGTGCGACACTGAGGGAATGCTGCCCTTCCCGAGGTGCAGCCTCCCAGTGTGACACTGAGGGAATGCTGCCCTTCCCGAGGTGTAGCCTCCCAGTGCGGCACTGAGGGAATGCTGCCCTTCCCGAGGTGCAGCCTCCCAGTGTGACACTGAGGGAATGCTGCCCTTCCCGAGGTGCAGCCTCCCGGTGCGACACTGAGGGAATGCTGCCCTTCCCGAGGTGCAGCCTCCCGGTGTGACACTGAGGGAATGCTGCCCTTCCCGAGGTGCAGCCTCCCAGTGTGACACTGAGGGAATGCTGCCCTTCCCGAGGTGCAGCCTCCCAGTGTGACACTGAGGGAATGCTGCCACCGTACCGCCCCAACAGATCCCATCACTGTGCGATGCATCATGTTATACCATTCACCCCGTAAAATGCTGATTGACCAGGAAATATAGTGAATAGCACAGTTTAGTGTGTCTTATAACTGGACAATTACAGTTACATTTTCCCCAAAACATTTTGTAAATTTCCCCTGGGAGTCAGATTGCTTCAAAGCCTCACACCAGTAATTAACCATCTCCCAGATAACGCATTTCCCATGGTGAGA